>NC_048305.1:49875892-49910500 GCF_013100865.1 Trachemys scripta elegans | reverse complement strand
GAACCTGGTAGCGCTTGGGCAGCCCGGCTCTTAAACAGAGCCGAAGAGTCAGGGGAGGAGCAGAGCCGCCGCGGCCGGAGGGTCTGCTCCTCCCCTGACTCTTCGGCTCTGTTTAAGAGCCGAAGAGTCGGGGAGGAGCAGAGCCGCCATTTTCCCACACATGTTCGTCTTTTTGGCAATTCCCCCCAGACAGGGGTTTGAGTGCCGAAAAGCCAGACATGTCCGGGAAAGAGGACGTATGGTAACCCTACACACTTTCCACTTTCTGATTGTCAGAACTACACATCATAGGGCATGCCACACAGACTGGACCCAGAGCGTGATCGGCAACATTGGCCTCCATTGTGACGTAAATCCCCTTAGCCCTAGAGGCTTGGTGCCTAAATGGCTTTGTAGTCCAGCTCTAGCCTTTTTCTTGTAATTGTTGATTAGTGTTTCACAATCCATTTTCAAACTTACCCAGAGATTTCCACCCCTCGAGAGACCTGGGTTCTTTTCCCTTCTGTGCAACCAAGTCACTGTGACTTCAGTGACCACTCTAGTTCTCTGGCAAAACCTGACTGGACTTAATAGTCCTGATATTTTTATGTTAAAAACAAAAAATGGGGGAACAGGATAGGAAAAATTTCACCTCTCAGCTCATTCTTATTAATCAGAAAGAAGCCCCCACCCCAAAAGGCCCCAGTGATGTGTGTGGTTGTGTGTTTTTTTTTTTTTTTCCCCTTTGCAGGGCATTTTTAACTGTTAGAGTATTCTTCATTAGCTTCCTGGTAACCCCTGTTGCACCTGCTGCCTTTTGCTCCTCAGGGAAAAATTGGTTGTAAAGAGGAGATTTTGCACATACACTTAGCTTGTTAATTAATGAAGATGTGAAGAGAAATGTGTAAACAGTGACAGATATTAGAATTCTGGTGTTGCCTTTTTTAAGTGGTGGTCAGTGGGATGGGACCAGGTTTAGGAAGAATTAATAGGAACTCCATTGGTTGCTCAGCAGATGAGTACCCAAGCAGCTCTGAAGAGTGTACAAATTGTATCCTGCTGGGGGAAGTCCTGCCTTCCAGGGCCCCAGATCATAGTGCTGTCAGAGCTTGGAAGAGTTAGTTCATGCACGTCTGAACAGAAGGGTCTGCTGTCTTCATCAGTGCACCAGGAAGACACCAGATTGAAAGTGCTCATTAGGAGCAAAGAAGATAAGAGGTGATTAGACAGTCTTGCATCATGTTGTGATATATCAAAGCATAATGCATGCCTTTCGTTTTTTAAAATGGTTTACAAGGCCATGCAAGACACTACTGTATGCTGGTGAACAGAGAGTAAGGAAGGCAGAGAAAGGGTCAGCTCACCTCCTAGTGATGTAGGAGATAATGAACACAGTAAATCCCTGTTCTAATCGCTCGTTTGCTCCCATTTTTTAACCAGGTACTGGAGCTGGTATGAAGTGTTTTCTCTCAAGGCGTGAGGTACTTGGTCCTGCTGACATGCTACAGCTTTCATTTGGGATCCTCAGTGGGGCAAGAAACCGAAACCACCTTGATATTCCTCTCCACAGCCATCATGTTTGGGGTTTTTTTTCCATTTACAGACTCTATAGGACCTTTTGAAACACAGGGAACACCAGTGAACTGTCTGCCATCAAGGTTAACTCCACGGACTTTGCTGCTGCTTGTATGGTTGTCTAATTTTTATGATAGGGAAACAAATTCTTTTAAATAAAAACAAATAACAAAAAGGAATAATAAAGATGATTGAGCCACAAGGTGAAGCTGGAAGATTCTCTCTTGTTGCATATGGGAACAGATTTACTTGGGAAGGGAGCTAACAGGACCACAGAAGGGCTGTACTATGGAATCTCACACTTCTGGGTTACCTTACCTGGGCTTTTCCTCCATCCCCACAAGGGGGGAAAAAAAAAATCTCTGAGCCTTACCTGGACATCGAAGCAGTTTGCTTTGAGAACATAAGATGTATGTGGTTTAGTTGTGTTTTGGTTTTTTAGATGCATTCAGTGTTCATGAAAATTGCCGGGTTGACAGTTCTGGAGACTGAAGTCCTCCAGATACAACAGGAAAGTGGCAGCTTCCCCCTCCCCCTGCCAGTATGCCTCAACCCTGACCTGGAGGGACTGCTTGTAAGGATGGGGTCATTCTGTCTCCGTGCCCACAAAATCCTTGGCGCCTCTGCAGCTTGCCAACAAAACAAGGGTACCAGCTGTGACGTGGACATCTGTTGACTGCGAACTGGACTGACTCCACTAAACTATTTCTCATAGGGCACCAAACTGCTGTTAGCTAATGACTTCCTGCACTGCTGAATAGGGCTGGATTTGAATCATTCAGCTAGAGGTGAAAGGCTCCAGATCCTGTTACCAGTGCCCTGCTGTCTCATCCACTCTGCCACATGGCCTGTTGTTTGTCCCCAGTTCATATCGTGGGGAAGCCAAGCATTTTGAATGTTGTAATAAGGAGGGAATTTAATTGATTGTAATGTGTTTCAAAGCCGTGATACAGGAGCTTTATTTTTAATAACCAGGCATACACTTAATTGTACATAATATGGAGGGGCGGAATAAACCATGATGCTGAGTGTTAAATTGTTACTTTGTGAGGGTTCAAGAAGATAGATCACATTATCCTGCACGACAATAATACAGAGCTGCCAGTACCACTACCCCAGTGTAAGTTTAAAGTTGAATTAGAAGGTATAACGTTTTATCTGTTTCCACTCTCATCTGCCTGAAGAATTGCTGTGTGCGTAGTGACACCAGATGGAAATGTTTTATTTACAAACATCTCACTTGAATTCACTTTGGTCCCACATTCAACTTCTCCCTTTCAGTCTGGGAGTACCACATGGGTGCTGGGCTTCACTTGGTAGAAGGGAGAGTCTTGCATTCCCTCACATCCCATTGGGAACTAGAGTTGCCTGGCTGTGAAAGGCATCCTAGCTCATCCAAAGATTAATGGCTTAGTTGGAGCTTCCTTTAAGGATGAGATGTGAGATCCTTGTGACCACTGTTCTAGGGACAGAGGAGAGAGAGAGAGAGAGTAAAAGTGGGCTTGAGGTTAAAGCAAAGGACTGGGAGTCGAGCATTGTGAAGTCTAATGCTGATTGCCATAGGTGTCCCAAGTGACATTTGGTGAGTCACTTAACTTCTCCGCATGCCGATATTATCCATGAGGGTGAGACGTGCTAGCCGTAACTGACAGGAATCGTGAGGTGTACTAGTGCTAATTTGCTTATAAAGTGTGTTGAGAATCCCAACTGGGAAGATGCTGTAGATGAACAAAATTACTATCGTCATCCTTAGGATTGCATTTGGCAGGGAGGAGGAGATGAGGGTCCTCGACTCCAAATGCAATTTGGATGTGGTTTCTCAAGTGCTTTGTTTTCTTCCCTGGCTTCAGGGGTGGGTGAGCAGGGAGGGATGGGGAATGTTCAGCCGGGGAAGGACCAATCAGAAGTAAGAGGGAGCATGACAGCAACTGCCCCACTCTAAGGTGCCATCTTCAGGTCTCAGCCATATAAGCCATGGGAATCAGCATGGCAGAAGGAAGTTCAAATGGCACCCCTGGCTGTGGGCATTTCTTCTGTCACAGGGTTGGTATGTGTGAAATGCCCAGGAAAGCAGCAACTCTTGATTTTCATTTTGCTGCTTTTTTTAAAAAAGCTTTGCATAATTGTCAACTGTAATGCCTTATATTTAGCAAAAGGATTTCCTTGATGTCTGATTTGGTGGTTGGTGTGGCGGCCTTTGCTCTTAGGTTCAAAAACTAGGAAACCTCTATCATTTTGCAAGTGGATTTTCCCCAAGGTCCGTTTTGATGGGGGTGTTTTCACAAAATAGCTTTTTGGCACCTGCCGATTTTGTTTAAAGAGGTTGTCATCAGCAGTGCGTAACAATCTGTTATTTTGAAGAAGTAAAACCCTTCCCTGCGTTTGGACAGCAGGGGACATAGGATCAGCATAGACCAAAGTACTTGGTTGTACTTCACCCAGCTCTGTGCCCAAGCAGCCATTCTCAATAGGTGACATTACACTTCCCTTTCCCCTCCCACACATTGAAAATCTGTTGCTGGGTTTTTTAATTGAAAATTGGTCTGGCGAGGCTGAGATCTTAAAATGAGAAGCAAAATATATACCATATATGCTCCAAGGCTACTTTGCAAATTAAATGGAAAACAGTTTAACTTTAAGTTCCTTGTTTTTTAAGTTTTCATTCTATTTAAATCAAGATAAATGCAAATTCAGTGTCTGGCTCTAATTAGAAGCACAGCAACTCATGAATGGAGTGATGCTGTTGCTTTTAGAAGATGTTCTCTGCTTTAATCCCTTTAATTTTCTTTCCTCCAGATAACCCTTCTGTGGATATGTCATATAATTATTTACTGTAAGCTTTGTTAGCAGCATTTGGCTAAAGTTCTTTTGTATCTGTAGTATTGCAATCTGTTTCTAAAGCCCCTTCCTTCTCTGAGTTCTGTAGCCTTGCTTGGTGTTATGAGGCCTAGTAGTAGATGTAAATGTTTATATTATGGTAGCACCCAAGTGTCCCAGTTGGGACCCTTGTGCATGGTGCTATACAGAAAAGAGATTATCCTTGTCAGGATTGAATCTGTAAATGTATAGGCACACCTGAGATGCTGGGACAGCCGCCACACAACACGCCTTTTAGCCACAGTGTGCATGTTGTCTAGTGCAGGCACACTGATAACTTTGTCTAGCAGTGTGCAACAGCTAGTATAGACAAGGCTCAGGCATATAACCAGTGTGTCATGAAATCCTGTTGGGAAGTTATGGCTTGGAGACAGAAATGCCTGAAGGCTGTCTTGTCTAGCAAACAGGTATGCTACGTATACATGTGTCACTAGTGCATACAAAGGATGTACTCTGTGTGTGTGTATATCTTCACACATCTTCCAGCATATTGACAACAGTGGTGTATATGTTTACCCACAGACATTCCAAACTAGGCTGTGGACTACCCAATCATAAAGTGTTGAAAAGTTCAAATGCAAAAGGCTACCAAACTCCAATGAAATGCTGTGAATGCAATCTAGCGATTTATTGTTACACCTGGAAATCTGTGTGCTTTGTAGTCCCCTTTTTTGAAAAAGCAATAGTTTTGGGCAGCCCAGTGAATTACTTCAACTATAAACTAATGTGCATTCCCATAGGTGGTGTGTTAGTATATTCTCTCTCATAACAAGCAAAAACTTCCAAACCCTGTGCAGCGAGCCAGCCTCCTTTATGGAATATGGGAACATTCGTTTACTAGTCAGAAGAAGGATGCTTCTGAGCTGAAAGAAGTTCATTGCTAGACAGAATGTGAAGTGATGGTCAAGGGGAAATGTCAATTGGTGACGATATGTCAAGGCTCTTAGACCATGAGCGTGGACCAGATGTTAATGCTGGTGTTTTGCCACAACGTGCAAGGTCCATGTTTGTTTAGAGTAATTTTATTGAACTATGGAAGATCCATAAAGACTGCAGCCATTATCAGAAAGGAAATACTCTTACTCTTCCATCACATTTCTGTGCATACAAGCGGTCTTCTCTTCCTCCTCCTCCCCTGCAGCCTCATCTCCTTTCACAGCACTAACAAATGCCCACCAGGATCTCAATGGCCAGAGGGCAATGTATTTAATGTACTCTGTGTGGCTTGAGAAATCATTTTGTTGTTTTGAATGCTTCTATTGAGCACTGTGAGTATCTACACATGCACATAGTGGTATTAACGCTGATGTCCTGGCTGATTGCCAACTTGGGTAATTACATTCTGCCTATCTTAATTCCCCCTGCAGTTTCAAGTGAAGAATTTTTTGCTTAAAGGCTTGTTTGGTGTTGCTGAAACGGAATGACAGGTGTGTTCCACTCCGACACTGACTGGGTTTCAGTGGGGGTAAATGATTCCTATAATAGTCTAGAAAGTGCTTTTGTTGTCCTTCAGGATGGAACATTATTACAGAAATGTGAGGGATGACTGTTTGGGTCTCTCTGCGTGTTTTGT
The DNA here is from genome assembly GCF_013100865.1 of Trachemys scripta elegans. Lineage (NCBI taxonomy): Eukaryota > Metazoa > Chordata > Testudines > Emydidae > Trachemys > Trachemys scripta. The sequence goes on along the minus strand of NC_048305.1, from coordinate 49,904,496 downwards.
ACAGTACATTGAATCCTTTATTTCCTTTATATTTTACATTTTTATTTTCCAGTTTGGTTTTACCTTAGACATATCAGGAATATGATCTTCTCTTCCTTGGTTTTGCTGAAGACCTGCTCAGAGTATAAGGGCACTTATGATGAGTCCTTAACACCTTAATTGAAGGGGTGAAGGTGTTGAATCTACAACAAAAGCTTTGTTCAAAACGTTAATTAAGCATTGGAGTGAAATAGGTTAGGCCAGAACCAAGAGTTTTAAACAGACTAAACATCCCTTTCCTGCTTTATTGCTCAGCTTTCACTTGTTTAGCCCTTGTGATGTTGCTGTATCTCTAGTTCATCACAATCATTCTCCCAGCCTCCCCAGGACCTGAATTTCCAACGTAAGTCGTTCAGGGGAAAAACTTGGGAGTCGGGGGGACCTTGAGGCCTTTCCTTACGCATCATAAAAAAAAAAAAAAAAAAGTCGCAAGCCCAAAGACTTATCCCTTGCTGGTCACCTTTAAAAGGTGTCGAGGGAAGGGGTATAGGCTGAAGACTAGTTACATTCAAGCTTTTCCAAAATCCTCATCAGACCATGGAATATTTTATTTCATGAATTCCACTCATCAGACCATTGCCACCCATGTAGCATCTGGTGTCCATGTGCACACTCAGCATAGTGACCGATCTGCTTTACCCAGCAGCCCTTCCTCCTGCTTATAGTTTGTTTTAACACCCTCTATTGGCAAGAACTACTTTAGTAGCTAATTGTTTAAAAACTCAGCCAGGCCAGGGGCATGCACCAGCTCATCTCCTCCCATAGTCTGATCAGTGGCGGTATGGGGGGAAATAGTTTATCAAAATCACAGACAAACAATTTCCTCCCTGGACCACAAGATGTTTTGTGACTGTGTTAGTCCCCAATGTTGTGCTTCTCTTCTGGTAGCCATAAGCCCAGAGTCTTCTAATGACTGTTATGACAATTTTTGGTGACAAGTAGAACGTCTCGGTTTATATTTTTTTTTTCTTCCCAGGTTTGTGAGGATGGAGAATTTAGAATCTCAGATTCAAACCATAGTTTCAGCTGAGCATGTTTTTTAAATCCCCCTTTTAAAAGGCTCACAATTGTTCCTGCCCTGCAGTCTCTTTCAGGGAGGTGATTAACCATTTATGGTGCTCCACTAGTTTGATTTCTCAAAGTCGGGCTTGAGTTTGATTCCAGCACTTAAAACCTGGGTAACTTCAGTGGAATATGGGACATGCTGTGAGCATCTCTAACCCACTCCTCTTTCTTGGATCCTCTTGGGATCCTTTGGGTTCTTCTGCACCCTCCAACCTCACATTTCAACTTTTAAAGGGAGACTGAATTAATCCACTAGTACATGATGGCAGGAAAAGGGCTGGGGAGCCAGCAGTCATGTCAGTCCTCAAAAGGAAAATAATGTAGAGATTTTATAAAAATAGAAAGGCCATCCTTAGAATGCAGGAATAATGGCATGTGACTGCTAATATTAACCCAACAGTGTGAGCTAGCAAGTGCCTGCTTGCTTGTACAAACTTCCGCTGCATTACATCTCCACACTCTGCTTGTCTTCTCCACTGCTCTCCGTCCTAGCCCAGGAGAAGGCCAGACTACTTGGGCGTTGGAAGGAAAGCAATCCAGGTGTTGATGGAGACAGAATGAAGGTAGTTTTGTGCAAGTGTTAAGGGTTCCCATTTTGCTTTTGGGACTCTTTCCTATAAACCCAACAGATATTTTCCTGACTGAGTGATCTAATGGTCCATGTTTCTTCTGAGGGATGCTTTAAAATAGTCAGTCTGTTCCATGGTCTTGTGAATAACCTTCTGCCCTGCAGGGGTTAATAAGTGCTACCCACTCTGGGAAGATGCTTGCTGTTTACAGCTGTGCCTCCTTTACAGGGCTGTGGGCGAGAGCCTGGCTGGTTAACTGCTCCTGGCAATCTGCCACTGCAAAAGTAGCAGCCCTAACCCCATCCTGGGAAGCCTGAGATTCCTGTTCTTTCAGCAGAGTTGTGCTCCCGGGGCTTCCCATTAGCCCAGAGCAACAGCCCCCCAGTACCAGGGCCAGCACATGTCTGCTGAGTCTGACTGAAACCTGCTTTCTCTGGTTCGGCTAGTTCCTGCGGATCTTAAACCGGCTCAATGTGGCTGAGGAGGGACCTAATTGCCCAGCAGCGTTGGCCTAGCCCTGTTTTAACCCATCAGCCTGGGACGCTGGGATTTCCACCACTGAATGTGCTGCAGCCAAATCTGTTAACAGAGCCGCGCGCTGCTCCTGCTTTCTCCACCTCCCCAGAGGAGCTATTTTCCCTGCCCCTTTCCTAATCTTACCCTCTAATCTACCTCTCAGCCCATGGAACCATGTTCCAGCGTGACCTGGGCTACGTCTTACTCGGCGTGTCCTAGCTGGTGCTTGAGCATCTGTGCTGAGTTATAAACCTGGGCTTACAATCGCTGCACCCGGGTCACTCAGCCATGCGAATGAGTCAGTACCGCTCTACGCAGACCTGATGCGGGTCTGCAGCTCGCGCTTCATCCATGCTGCAAAATGACCAGGCTTGGACCCCCCAGCCCTCTCCCCGGTCGAGGTCCTGAGTCCTTGCTAATCTGAGTCTGACTGATTCATGTGTGGGCAGAAGGGGGCCTGCCTTGGAGCCTGGGCGAATCATGCCGTGTAGATGTACCCCCAGTGTCTCACCCCGCGCTGGTGCCCATATTGCAGGCTGTTCTCAGTGTATTTATTAAAGCAAGTAGCACATCCCTGAGGGTCTTTCACCTGCTGCCCTTTCCCTGTTCTCTCACAGGCAGATACATTCACCCACAAATAACTGGACTAACTAATTCTGGTGATCTAACAAGTCTGAGCCCTGCTGTGACCAGAGTGAGGCACAGACGAGAAGGCCCCTGTGCGAGCTGCCTCCAGACAGTGCTGACACTGGATCTTACTCATGCCCTGCCATATCCCCTCCAGTTCCAGTCATTGGGCCCTTGCCATGCACCTCCCCCATCTTCTGAGGCACCTCCCGCAGGGCCTGTTGCACTCTCTGCACGTCTAGCATGGGCCTGGCCCCAGTGGTTCAAACTCTTCCCGTCTGGTTTGCACTCCCTGCTGCTGCTTGCCACTGCACTTGTGGGTCAATACGCAGCTCAGCATTGAACTACAGCCCTGGCTGCTGAGCCAGACTGAGGCCTAGGGTGACCAGATGTCCCTATTTTATAGGGACAGTCCTGATTTTTGGGTCTTTTTCTTATATAGGCTCCTATTACCCCCACCCCCATCCTGATTTTTCACACTTGCTGTCTGGTCACCCTACTCAGACCTGTTGCTTCAACTGCCCCTCAGTACGAACCCACAGCCCCCAGCCTGTTCCTGTCCTGGGCATCTAATGCGCTGCCCATGCCCCTCATGCCTACCCTGCTATCCCTGTGTGGACTTCTCCTGAACCATGTGTGCCGTGATCCAACCACCGAGGTCAGGTGCAGCCTGCTAAACTCGCCCCATTTGTGACCTTTGACGTGATTCTGGGATGCCTGGCTACTGGGTTAGGCTACTGAGCCATGTCTTCTGATTTTAATCTCTTAACCCCGTGGCTTGCCGCTCCCTCAGTTCCCTTTATCACACATCTCAGGAGTGCCCTGGAAAGCCACCAAAGAGAAGAGGCTCCTGGAGAGGGGAATAAGTGCGGTGTGTACAGAGGGGCCCCTGGAGACTGCGGCACAGGAAAATAATGTATTAAAAATGGATGAGCCAGGCGGGTGCGGCTGACAAGCTGAAGCGAAGGTGTGTATTTTAAAAAAAGGAAAATGACAGCTTCCAGGAACTCCCAGCTACAGAGAGAGACTGCCAGCGAGCGCAGGTGTGGGAGCCTGCATTTGTCCACAGGGGCCGCCTTTAAATAACTGCTTTATCTTGATTACAGCATCTAATTCGATGTGTCAAAATCCCCAACAAACAATGTGAATCTTTAAGGAGGAAGAAAATAACCTTGCGGCAGGTGGCTGTGGGCGCGCTCACGAGGAAGCTGTAGTTGATTGGGCTCTCGCACTCTGGCTGTTAGCACGGCAGACAGTGCACAAGAGCAGCGTAGAGAATGCAACTCTGGCCCACCGAAGCGGGGAAGCTGCCAATGGCAACTCCTGTGCTCCATCCTCAACTCGCTCGCCTGTGAAAAGCCTCAGTGCTCTAAAGGAAGGGAGGAGAGGGCTCGCTGCAGTTCACAGAACAGTAGATGCCACTGGCCTGCTGGGTGACCTTTGGACAAGTCGCTGCCCCTCCCTGTGCCTCAGTTTCCCCACCTGTAAAATGGGGATAAAGATACTGACTTTCGTAAAACGCTTTGAGATCTACTGAGGAAAAGTACCACGTAAGAGTTGGTTATTTTTATGATTATCTTATGATGTTCTTATGGGAACAAGCCCAGAAATCAGGGAACAAAGGGTAACAGCCTCCCTTCCCCCACCACACCTGGTTCCAACCTCCCAACCCGTTGGTCATGTTATTTTTGGGATGGCTGCAAGGCCAGGCACAGGCAAGAGAGTGATGAGGTAGCACTGTTGTTTTATTTCTATTCCAGTAGAGCCTAGAGCACTGAGATTTGGGCCACATTGTGCTGGGAGATGCACATGGAGTGAGAGCTGGTCCCTGCCCCAAAGAGCATACGCTATGAACGGCTAGGCAGAAAGCTAGTAGGGAAAGGAAGTATGCCATCCTCATTCTACAGGTGGGAAACCGAGACCCTGAGGGACAAAGGGACTTGCCTATGGGAATCGAACCCTGCCCTGTGGAGGCCTAGCTCAGTATTTTCATCTGAAGGGACATTGTTTCTTCCTAGAGCGAAGCTGGAGCTGGGCCAAAATAAAAACATCACATCTGAACCTGACAGATTCACAGACTGGGGAGGAGCGGGGTTGGTGCTGCTCAGCTTTGAATTCCTAGGTCTGAATCAGCTGCTGTGGTTTGGTTCCAGGTCAGATCCCAACCAGAAGGCGCCTGTTTCCCTGGTTTGGATAGAATTGGTATCTGTCTCTTCATGGGATTCTTGCCATATTTTAGCCCGAGACAAAAATTCCTCAAGAACAGCTGTTTTCATGAGATTAAGAAAATAAAAACGGCCACACTGGGTCAGACCAATGGTCCATCTACCCCAGTATCCTGTCTTCTCACAGTGGCCAATGCCAGATGCTTCAGAGAGAATGAACACAACAGAGCATTTATTGAGTGATCCATCCCATTATAGGTTTAGGGACACCCAGAGCATGGGGTTGCATCCCTGACCATGTTGGCTAATAGCTACTGATGGACCTATCTTCCAGGAACTTCTCTAATTCTTTTTTGAACCCTGTTATATCTTTGGCTTTCACAACATCCTCTAGCAATGAGTTCCCCGGGTTAATTGGGCATTGTGTGGAAAAAATACTTCCTTTTGTTTGTTTAAAATCTGTTGCCTTTTCATTTCATTGAGTGATCCCTGGTTCTTGTGTTATGTGAAGGGATAAATAACACTTTTTCTCCACACCATTCATGATTTTATAGACCTCTATCATATCCCCCTTAGTTGTCTTTTCAAAGCAGAACAGTCCCAGTCTTTTTAATCTCTCCTCATATGGAAGCTGTTCCAAACCCCTAATAGTTTTTGTTGTCCTTCTCTGTGCCTTTTCCGGTTCTAATACATTTTTTTTTTCAGATGGGGCAACCAGATCTGCATGCAGTATTCAAGGTGTGGGCATGCCAAGAACTTTTATGTACAGGCATTCTGATATTTTCTATCTTCTTATCTATCCCTTTCCTAATGGCTCCTAACACTCTGTTCGCTTTCTTTTTGACTGCAGCTGCACATTGAGCTGATGTTTTCAGGGTACAATCCAGATGATTTCATTATATTTCTTGAGAGGTAACAGCTGATTTAGACCCCATCATTGTGTATGTATTGTTGTGATTGTTTTCCAATGTGCATTGCTTTGCATTTATAGACATTGCATTTCATCTGCCATTTTGTTGCCCTATCACCCAGTTTTGTGAGATCCCTTTGTAACTCTTCAAAGTCACCTTTGGACTTAACTATGCTGAGTAATTTAGTATCATTTGCAAACCTTGCCACCTCACTGTTTTTACCCCCTTTTCTAGATCATCTATGACTATGTTGAACAGTACTCGTCCCAGTACTGATCCTTGAGAGATCCCACTACTTACCTCTTTTTCCATTGTGAAAACTGACCATTTATTCCTACCCTTTGTTTTCTGTCTTTTAACCAGTTACTGATCCATGAGTAGATCTTCCCTCTTATCCCAGACAGCTTACTTTGCTTAAGAGCCTTTGGTATAGGACCTTGTCAAAGGCTTTCTGAAAGTCCAAGTCCAAGTTCACTATATCCACTGGATCACCCTTGTCCACATGCTTGTTGATCCCGTGAAAGAATTCTAATAGAATGGTGAGGCATGATTTCCCTTTACAAAAGATATGTTGACTCTTCCCCAGCGTATTGTGTTGATTTGTGTCTGTAGGTTCTGTTCTTTACTATGTTTTCAACCAATTTGCTTGGTACTTGAAGTTAGGTTTACTGGCCTGTAATTGACAGGTTTGCCTCTGGAGCCTTTTATAAAAATTGGTGTTACAATAACTACCCTCCAGTCATCTGGTACAGAGGCTGATTTAAATGATAGGTTACATACCACAGTCAGTAGTTCTGCAATTTCATATTTGAGCTTCAGCACTCTTGGGTGAATACCATCAGGCCCTGGTGACTTATTACTGTTTAATTTATCAATTTGTTCCAAAACTGTCTCTACTGACACCTCAATCTGGGGCAGTTCCTCAGATTTGTCATCTAAAAAGAATGTCTCAGGAGTGGGAATCTCCCTAACATCCTCTGCCATGAAGATTGATGCAAAACATTAATTTAACTTCTCTGTTGCAGCCTCGTCTTCCTTGAGTGCTCCTTTAACACCACTCTTGTCCACAGCTGCCTCACACAGGATTTATCCAAAGCTGGAATTTTTAGTGTCCTAGCACGAAAGTGTCCTAATCTTTTTGCTTGGCTTCAGTATCCTGACCTCCTCACTTTTCATTGAGTTGTGAGACTGGGGAGAGCTTAGGGGTGGGGTTGGTAGGTAAAGGAGACCAATAGGGGAATAAGGTTTGATGGGATACAGCTGTGGAAGGCAGTGGGCATGTCCTAGGGTAACACCACTCCAGGCTGAACCAAAAACCTCAGGCTCTAAGGCCAGGAGCTGCTGTGGCTTAGTTGGAGGGCCTGGTGTGTCAGACTGAAGGCAGAAGTGGAATGAGAAACCTCGTTATGTGCTCCATCTGCTAGAGGGGGACAAAGACACTTGGCCATGTGTGGTGCTCATTTTTCTAGTGCTCCCAGGATACAACTTCTGCTCTTACAAGCATGGACCTTTACCAGCGCCCTATCAGCAGGGCCCGTGCTACTATTAAGGCTTTCTCTAGGCCATCCCGTGGCTCAGGGCTTTTGCCAGTGCATCTCAGTCCCTCTGTAGCCCCCCGGCTCCATCAGCCCATCTCCCTATTCCAAGCTCTTTCGCTGTACATCCATCTTTTCTCTGGAATGCCCTGCCCTTCCTCTCCTGGCCTACTCTAAACACCGAGACTGCCGAATTATGTTGCGTGGTGGTTATCGGCTTGGCTGCACGGTGTGATACCCCTGCACTGGGCAACACAGCACTAATGAGCTATTGGAGGCTCAGCGGGCCCCACCTGTGAGATGTCAGACCTGGATGGGGGTTGGAGCTTAGCAAGGGAAAACCTAGCTCTGTTGGAACTTGGCGGCAGACCTCCCGTCCTCGGCTCCTGGGGAGAGGGTAGGATCAAGGCAGGAGCTCCTCTAACAACTGCTGCCTGACAGCCTCTCCCTGTAGGCCGGTAGGACTGCATAGTGACTTGCCACATGGAACTATTTCTCCACGCTAGCCTGTGAGCCTCCAGGGGTCACAGCTCAGCAGAAGGCCTTAGCCCAGCTATGGGACAGTCCCTTTGCCAATCCCAAAGGAAGGGTGGATTGGCTGGGGCTCAGCTGGAGGGCTGAGCCTCTAGCTTGATGGAACACCTGGACGTGGAAGACTAGAGGCCCAGGTGCGTTCAGGGGCCCGGCCCAAGGGGCACCGTGGGGAAGGAACCCAGTACTAACAGCAAGTGAATGCAAAGCTAGCATCAAGCGGAGAGGGAGAGAAGTACCTTAGTATGGTTTAACGTGCTAGGTGTGGAAGTGTAGCGAGCCCCGCCACACTCCAGGCTTTCGCTGCACTGTAGCAATGTCCACACTGGCCGTTACTGCACAGCAAACTGGAGCACAGGAGAGTCCCCCCGAAGGGCCATGCACTAACTCTCCATGCAGACAAGGCCTTAATGTGTGTTAAGCTAATGCACACACAGGCACTGTTAGTGCGCAGTGTGTCCACAGGGGGAGGTAGCGTGGAGGAGCTAGTGTCCCCTGTAGATTCACACCCTGGCCTGCTGCACGCTAACTCCCCTGTGTAGACAAGCCGTTATGCTGCAGGCAGCTCTCACTTAGCAGCTACACAGGGTCCACCTCCCCCAAGGACTTTCAGCCCTTAGCTGGGAGAGAGCCTTGTGAAATCCCATTCAAACTTCCTGGCTCCCTAGAAATCTGGCTGCTAGCATGCAAGATTGACTGTGCTAGGCCTCTGCTCTGTGCTCGCCCTCCCATAGAGCTGACCCCCCAAGAAAGCAGGGGAGGGGGGGAAGACCCAGGCAGGGCTGCAGAAAATGGACCAGCATGTTCTCCAGGTGTTTGCAGAATCCTGATGTGAGTGTTTATCCCCAGGGAAGCAGCATGATGTTGGGGGCCTGCCCCTTGTGCTTTTTCCAGGCAACCGTTGTGTGTTCACAAGTGTTTTATTTTAAACATGCTCCCCATAGTCCTCATTCTCACACCCACAGCTGGAGTTGATGCGCAACCTCCTGCTGCAGGAGTTTACACCTCGGCAGTACAGATCTGCCCTGGTTTGGACTTGGCCATGCACAGGGTCCCAGGTGTTTTCCTGCTTCTCTTGGTTGTAGGGGCAGGAGCTGGTGCATTGGCAGAGCTGCACGTACAGCCTCTGGCTGGGATAGCATGGAGGGGAGGGGTAGTGCAAGCCAGGGTGCATCAGCAGAGCTGTTTGGAGAAACCCAGGCAGGGCTAGCTTCTATTTTGCTTCCTGTCATTTTCTTGAGCCCCCAAAGCCATCACCCTTCTCTCATCCCTGAGACTCAAAGGCTACACTCAGCCCTGGATGGCTTGATTCTAACTCCCCAGGGCAGCCAGCAGGGAGAGGGGCTGCCTACTCCCCCCACACTGGTCCCCAAAGGTGCAAAAAGAGAAGTGACAGCTACTCAATCTTCCCTTTTAAAAACAATTCTATACTTCACCCCCACATATCAATCTTGCACCAGCATCAAGAAACCCCAATTTCTGCCTTTCTCATCTCATGTCCAAAGGCCCATGTGGTCATAATAAAAGCGTAGCTGCCCTAGCCTCCCCCTGCACCGTGGGAACCTCCTAAGTACTCTGGAGACATCTGGACACCTCCATTCTCCTAGGAAAACTGCTGGGGCCAGGGCTGAGCAGAGACTTGGTCAGGAGGAGTATGCAATTGGCAGAAGTATGGGTCAGGGAGAAAGCAAGCGAAGCCTGCATGGGCTGTAGTGAAACTAGCAGCAGTGTGCCCCTCTGCACTGGTCTATGCATTAGAGAGAAAAGTATCTTTCATAGAAAGCGAATGTGGTGAATAGTCATTCTACAGCGAAAGTCCAGCTGGAATGTTGGGACCAAAGATGTCACTGCTTTAGGACACCATCGTAACTGTGGCCACGTATTCGGCACGAGTCAGGGAGACTGACCGTGGCTCTGGCTCCACTACAGAGCTTACACCGATGCAGCTGTGCTGCTAGTGCAGACAGGAGAGCTCTCCTGTTGATGTCATTACTCCAGCCCACACGCCGGCATAACTTGCGTTGCTTGGGCTGTAACATATGTGTAGCCCACGAGATCTCAAGCAGGAGGGGCTGGAGGCAGATGCTGTTTGCGGTGTGGTTACGCTTCATACGTAACAGCTGATGAAACGTTCCTAGCCAGCCGGCGTGTGTGTGGGATGCCCGATGTCTCTGTTGAACACTGGTTATCAGCAGGGCCGGTGCTACCATTAAGGGAAACAAGGCGGTTGCCTAGGGCGCCAAGATTTGGGGCCGCCAAAAAGCGGTGCCCCCAATTTTTTTTTACAGCGTTCCTACGCCCCCTCCCCGAGCGCACGGTTGCCGCTCCACTTCTCCCACCTCCCAGGCTTGCAGCGCCAATCAGCTGTTTGGCACCGCAAGCCTGGGAGGGGAGGAGAATTAGAGCGGGGGTGGGGTGCTCGGGGAGGAGGTGGAGCAGAGGTGAGCTGTGGTGGGGAGCTGCCATATGGCTCCCAGGAGGGGGGGAGTTGCCCCGGGGGGGCACTTGAGGGCAGAGGGGGGGTGGGGAGCTGCCACAGGGCTGGGGTGGGGTGCAAGGTGGAAGTTTCACCTAGGGCACGAGACTTCTTTGCACCGACTCTGGTTATCAGCCACATGGAGGCCGGGGAAATTCCCCTAGGAAAAGCAGGGCTGGTGGATACAGAGGCAGGGAAACGGGCCGCCCTGCGATGCAGCATAGCCATAAATGCTCCTTTCCCTGTAGGCACAAGTTATGCCCCTTGGATCCCACTACTCAGAGTAGCAGCTACAGGAGCAGGCAGAGATGGGCTTTTGACCCATGGCAGGGCCTAGGTACCTTGCCCCCCTCCCCCCCAGCTATTTCATCCTTGCCTTTGAGACAGCCCAGCTGAGCAAAACTCTCAGGTTTCTAAATGGGGCTGTTTCTCTCACTCACTTTAGGAACTGAGCTGTTCCCAGCCTCACCCTGACCCCTTTGCGCTGGCCGTGTTGGGGCTCTGAGGGGAGGGGCTGTGGCAGGTGCCACAACGAGTGCTGGGAAGTGTGCAGCAGCCCCCAGAGTATGCACAACTGAGCAGCAGGCAGCGTTGCTGACGGCAATGGTTTTGATGCTGCAGACGTCGTTCAACAGGAACGGAGCTGGGACCACGCCGCTTTCCCCCGTCACGCTCCCAACTGCCATCAAATGCCCTGGCAACACTTGGCCTTGTTGAGTTTGTGTCGGCTAGCGCTGCATGTCCCATCGCCAGTGCAGAATTATTCCCCACAGTATGCGCACTGCAACTTAGCCCCGTCCGTTTTACAACTCTCAAACAATGAGGCTTCCACCACTTCCCCTGGGCAACTGCCCCACAGCCAGAGCGCTCTCTGCTGGGAAAGGAGGCCTGACCCTCCACCTGCATTTTCTTTTGCCTAATTTCATCCTATTACTTCTAATTATGCCAGCTGGGCTCTCCCTCAGCTCCTCTCCACCCTGGATGTTGAGCCCCTTCAGCAGGGCCGGCTCCAGGCACCAGCTTAGCAAGCAGGTGCTTGGGGCGGCCACTCCGCAGGGGGGCAACATGTCCAGCTATTCGGCGTCAATTCCGCAGAGGGTCCTTCACTCCGACTCGGCGTGAAGGAGCTCCTGCCGAATTGCCGCTGAAGTGCTGCAGATCACGATCGTGGCTTTTGGGGGGGGGGGGGGGGAGGCTGCTTGGGGTGACAAAAAACCCTGGAGTTGGCCCTGCCCTTCAGACACCTGTTCAGTGACCCTGCTCCTCCCCATCAGTCACCCTTTATTCCCTGGCTCTTTCCAGCAGTGGGGAATCTGGCTCTGGGGCCCATGCTGCTGTGAAGTCCTGTCCTAGCACATGGCTGGGAAGAGCTCAGCAACCAGTACATGTCCTAATGCAAGTAGGGAATGGAACTGCCATGAGGTGAAAACCAGATGGAAGAGACAGAGGGCAGGCCCCTCAGCTGGTCCACACCGTGGTGCCAGTTCCAATGCAGTGAGCAAAGGTTGTCACCATAGGAGCCGACATACTCAGAGCCTGGGGGGTGCTCGACCCCCGTTCTGCCACAGGCCCTGCCCCCACTCCACCCCTTCCCCATAGCTCTCACACCACCCAATCCCCCCAACTCCTCCTGAACGCTGCTGAACAGCTGCTCTGCGGCAGGCGGGAGGCGCTGGAGGGGAGGGAGAAGTGTTCATCTGTGGGGCTGCTGGTGGGTGCTGAGCACCCGCTATTTTTTTTTCCATGGGTGCTCCAGCTCACGGAATCTGTGCCTATGGTTGTCACCATCTGATGGCTGCTTGGCGGGTGGTCTGTGAGATAAGCCCTGTTCTGCAGGACAGATGTTTGCAATACCAAAATAGAGCTTTTCAGTGGAGATAGGTGGATTCACCCAGCTGAGTGTCTGATCCTAAGATAGTATCGTATGTTTGCTTTTTGCATTTATTTCTCTTATTATTGTAGTTGACTGAATTAAAATTTGCACTTGTGGGGAATATGGGGCATCATACCGCTTCCTGTGACCATTTTTTGCAGGGATCTGTTTCTGCACTAGGAAACAAATGGATGTAAGTAGGAGTTACACACTCATCTCAGAGGAAAAGAAATACCCCTGGTTATACAAAGATGGGCAACCAGATGCAGAGAACGTACATGTCTGAGAAAGGAGACTGGAGTTCAAATCCAAGACCTTGTTGCATATAAAAGGAAAACTCCCTTCCCAGTGATATGAAACAAGTCCAGCAACTCATACAAGTCTAGTTCCACCATGATTTAGACTATTTAGTGATCGACAAAGACGTTCTAGGCACAGCCAGTTCAGGGAGTTTTAATTAAAACAAGAAGAAGGCTGGAATCCTCAAGGTGGGGGAAAAAAGGATCTTCCAGTCTCTCACAAGGCAACTAGGTTGTGTTTGGTGATAGCTGAAGCCACCGCATACTAAGGAAGGATGATGGGGTGAGGAGGGAGCAGGAAGGCTGACTTCTCTTCCTAGCTCTGCCCCTCTCTTTGCGTGGTCAGAGGCAGGGGGCTAACCCTCTCTGTAACTCAGCTGCCCTCTCATTAGTGTGATGTCGCTAGAGTTCTTCCCACTTACACCAGGGGCCAGATCCTTAGCTCGTGTATTTTGCTTTGTACATTAATGAGTTAAATACTGGTAATGCAGAGAAGACTGCGCTGGCCGTTCCGGTCTTAAACAGCCTCACACCCCCTCTGACATTAGAAATAGTTCTGAGACGAGGGCGAAATGTTTATGGGGACCAAAGTTATTCCCTGTCTGTCTGCTAAAGGGCAGTGGGAGGGCACTGGCTTTACATGCTTTATTTCCTGGGACAGGCAAGCACCTGAATGTATTTTACACATCACTAGTTTAGTTCCCCCTTGGGAGATGCCATCCTGCGTCAATGTGCATTGCGCAGAGAGCCTGCCTCTCTTATCGTCATAACCTTTATCTCTAGAGCAGAGCAACTAGCCCCACGTTTCATTGGAGTTGGCACTGACTCAATCAATGCGATAGATGTTAGGGATTCACCACCAGTCCTCACTTCTCCTATCATGGCCAAGTCAAAGCCGCAGCTTGGAACTAGGGGCCCCTAGGCTCTGCACCCTCCCTCCCCAGCGGGTGAGGCTAGGGAGTGCTGTATGTGACTCTGCAGTGACCCCTGCTGGCCAATGCAGGAGTGACATTGGCTGGCTCCGCATCCTGTTTTGCTTAATCTAGGGCCTGGAGGGGAACCCGGAAGGGAAGGCTGAGGACTAGAGATACTGTACGTGTGGGAGTGAAAAGAGTACGTTTCTCTGGCCAGATCCACCAGGGGAAGTGCAGGCTGGAACTGTCTGTTCTCAGCCTGCCTCTCCAAGCCGCAAAGGGGCATCAAGGGGCGAAGGGGTGTAATGAGTGCTCTGGATTAGTGTAAATGTGTCAATAGTTAATTCAGGTGCCCGGAGATGGCTCTCGACAGGGGCCCTGGCTCACATGGATCCCCTGGCCTAGCAGACTGTTCTTACTGCCAGGTACAATCTGCAGTGGGGCTGGGTGGCTGCTGGCCGGATTCAGGCACAATGTCCTGCTGCGTTTGCGCTCGGAGGGGTGGGGGTTGGGTGTGCAGGGTTTGGGTCTGTCTCTTGGGAAGATCTCCAATAGAAAAGGGACTAGTTTCCTTTTCAGTTGTCCCATTGCCATGCATCCCTGGGGGGAGCGTAGGGTGACCAGACAGCAAATGTGAAAAATCAGGACGGGGGAGGGGGGGGGTAATAGGAGCCTATATAAGAAAAAGACCCCAAAATCGGGACTGTCCCTATAAAATCGGGACATCTGGTCACCCTAGGACAGCGGGATTCTGGCCAATGTGAAGAAGGACAATGTGTTACAAGCCCTCAGGAATGCGTGGGACCACATCCAGCTTTGACATCTGTGGGTGCGTCTCCTGGTAGAGTCTTTGTGGGTTGTCTGCTTCAGCAAGGGCTGTATTTATCCTATTGGCCGAGACTGATTACTTGCATTGTAAACTCTTGGGGGATAGGAGCTGTCTTTGTTGAGGGGGGAGGGTGTACAGCGCCTACCGCAGATCTCTGACTTGGCCCACGGCTCCTGGGTGCAAGTGTCAAATAATAATCTCTCAAATGCTCTCTGTAGCCATGCCTGATATGAGTGGTTTTCCCATGTACAACTGTGTGCATTATATATCCACACTATACACACACATACAGCTAACCTTATTTTAACACATCCACAAGCTCCTACCCCTACGGCAGCTATTGATGTCCCCTTATTAACTGAGAGATGGGGAGGAGGCTTTTCAGTGCTGTTATGCTGACTGGGGAACATACAGCATCTGCAATTGATTGGTGAGAATTAAACAACCTTTAACTAGCAGGCCTCAAAGCCCTCAAGGGAAGGAAAGGGAAACAAAACAATCTAAACTCCTCAACATCAAAAGACCCACAGAGTCACTCCGCTGCTGGATATGGGATAAGGATGAGCCTGGATGTAGCTAGTTCATAGCACAGCAGGTGATGAATACTGGGGGTGGAGGGTGAGGGAGGTGCTGCCTCTAGCTATGGGTCACGCTCCAGCAATGGTTCTTCCAGCATGGTGAATTTCATGCTTGAGACAGCTCCCCTATACTAGCTACAGCACTGCCTGTACAGAACATGAACTGAGGTGTGCGGCTCTGTGTGCATCTTCATATAGATAATAAATGGTCCATAACAGTTCTATGTATTTCGTAGTTCAAGTGCTGGTCTCCATGGATTTCCCTTCTGCAGTGCATCCACCCTGTGAGCTCCAGTTGGGATTCTTTTGCCCAGCAGTGTCCATTGGGGCTGCACCTGCCTGCTTGTGCCCCCCAATCCAGGGCATAAAGAGTGGAGCAGGCCCAGATGGTCCTTGGTTTCTTATCGCCCCTGGCTGCAAATCGTAACCCTAGCAGAGTGGGTACCTGTCACGTGCTGTGAGACAAACTATCCCCTGCATACAGACAGCAGACCTAGTTAATGGTTAGTGTGTGTTGCTTAGTTATTAATTGTTTCCCCCTTTTTAGAAAAACACAATGTTTTTCTTGGATAGCTGAGATTCCCCAGTCCTTACGGCTGAATCGAAGTTTCCTGGTTATAAGAACTGCCCTTCTTGTGACGAGGGGCATACAAGTGCCTCAGGGTGGGGCACATTCCTGATACGTGTGGTTCTCTAAGAGAACACAGAAGGCATGAGAGGCCAGCTTACCTTGAAGTCTATTTTGCAGAGGTGTCTCTGCAACCCTCTCCAGATTCAGGCATATCAGAACAGATGGACCAGAGCAAACCTCTTTACACAGTGCTCCAGTGAACTTGATGTCAGCCTATCGCTGACGGTTTATGCCTCTAAGACGATATCCTCCAGACTGGGAAAACCGCTGCGGTTAGAGGGAGGCAGGAGCACCGCTCCACTAAGGAGCATAAGACTAGGGTCTTGTAAGGAAAAGGCAGAGAGTACCTCATCCGGCCTCCTTAATGGGTGGTTCAAGGCCCAGAATGGGTCCCACTGATGTTCCTCAGACTGAGCTCCATGCCTTGCCTGGTACCGGTCTCTCAGAACCCCCAGTGCTAATAGCGACCACACCTCTGTCTGTCTTCCTTCGGCACCGTCATTCCTGGCACCCAGCAGCTGTGCATTCTCCACTGAGCCCAGATCGCCCCTGCTCTCCCAGGTGGTGAAATTACCCTCCGTGGTACCGACCTCTGAAGCTGTTGTGGTACCACCAGCTTCACCAGTGCTGGTCAGGGCAGAGACTACTGCCCTTCCTCCAACTCCCGGGGTAAGGTAGCCACGCCTCTGGAAAAGGGATACTCTTCTCCAGCCTCTGAGCACAATGGGGAAGCATCACCTCCCCGCTCTTCAAGGTCCTGATCTCATGATCCCTATGGCTCTGAGAGGGAATCTACAGCCCCTTGTTATTTTCATAGACCTATGGATTCTAGAGGCATTGCCCATGGTTTCCACTCGAACGGCCCACTGCCTCTTACCCTTATCAGCAGCCTTGGACCTACTGGGCCCCTTGGGGCATACAGCCAGCCAGGAACTGGCTGCTTCTGCCTCTCCCAGGTTAAGTCTCCCTTCTCCTTTGAGACTCATAGACTCATAGACTTTAAGGTCAGAAGGGACCATTATGATCATCTGGTCTGACCCCCTGCATGCTGCAGGCCACAAGACCCTTCCCTGGACTCTGCCGTTGAAGTCCCCAATCCTGTGTTTTAGTGACTTCAATCGGCAGAGACCCTCCTGCTAGTGATCCCTGCCCCATGCTGCGGAGGAAGGCGAAAAACCTCCAGAGGCTCAGCCAATCTACCCTGGAGGAAAATTCCTTCCCGACCCCAAATATGGCGATCAGTAATACCCCGAGCATGTAGGCAAGAGTCTCTAGCCTGACCCTTGTTGGCCATTATGTACCATTGCTTGGTTTTCCTTGGCTACTATGTTTTACCATTAAACCATTCCCTCCATAAACTTATCTAACTTAATCTTAAAACCAGACAGGTCCGTCGCCCCCACCGTTTCCCTCGGAAGGCCGTTCCAATATTTCACCCCTCTGACGGTCAGAAACCTTCGTCTAATTTCAAGCCTGAACTTCCCCACGGCCAGTTTATATCCATTCGTTCTCGTGTCCACATTAGTACTGAGCTGGAATAATTCCTCTCCCTCCCTTGTATTTATCCCTCTGATATATTTAAAGATAGCAATCATATCCCCCCTCAGCCTTCACTTTGTCAGACTAAACAACCCAAGCTCCTCTAATCTCTATTCATAAGACAGGTTTTCCATTCCTCTGATCATCCTAGTCGCCCTTCTCTGCACCCGTTCCAGTTTGAGTTCATCTTTTTTAAACATGGGAGACCAGAACTGCACACAGTACTCCAAATGAGGTCTCACCAGCGCCTTATACAACGGAAGCAGGACCTCCTTATCCCTACTAGATATACCTCGCCTAATGCATCCCAAGACCGCATTGGCTTTTTTCACCGCCACGTCACATTGTCGACTCATAGTCATCCTGCGGTCTACAAGGACCCCTAGGTCCATCTCCTCTTCCGTTACTTCTAGCCAATGCGTCCCCATCTTGTAACTAAAATTGTTATTAGTCATCCCCAAGTGCATCACCTTACACTTTTCACTATTAAATTTCATCCTATTTCTGATACTCCAATTCACAAGCTCATTCAAGTCTCCCTGCAGAATATCCCTATCCTCCTCCGAATTTGCAACTCCTCCCACCTTCGTATCATCCACAAACTTTATCAGCCCACTCTTGCAATCGGTTCCGAGGTCAGTTATAAATAGATTAAATAAAATGGGTCCCAAAACCGAACCTTGAGGCACTCCACTAGTAACCTCCTTCCAACCCGACAGTTCACCCTTTAATACGACCCGCTGCATTCTCCCCATTAACCAATTCCTTATCCACATCTGGATTTTCATATCGATCCCCATGTTTTCCAATTTAACCAATAATTCCTCATGGGGCACAGTATCAAACGCTTTACTGAAATCCAGGTATATTAGGTCCACCGCATTTCCCTTATCTAATAAGTCCGTTACTTTCTCAAAGAAGGAGATCAGATTCGTTTGGCACGATCTGCCCTTCGTAAAACCATGCTGTAATTTATCGCAATTGTCATTAACCTCAAGGTCCTCAACTAGTTTCTCTTTCAGAATCTTCTCCAGCACCTTGCACACTACAGATGTTAAACTAACAGGCCTGTAGTTACCCGGATCACTTTTTTTCCCTTTCTTGAAAATAGGAACCACGTTGGCTATTCTCCAGTCTAACGGGACCACCCCCAAGTTTACAGATTCATTAAATATTATCGCTAATGGGCCTGCTATTTCCCGTGCCAATTCCTTCAATATTCTCGGATGAAGATCGTCCGGTCCTCCCGACTTAGTCCCATTAAGGAGTTCAAGTTTTGTTTCTACCTCGGATGCGGTAATCCCCCATCCTGTATGCCCCTCTGTAATGGTGCTAGTATCCCTAATACCTTCATTGGCCTCATTAAACACCGATGCAAAATATTCATTGAGATATTGTGCCATGCCTAGATTATCTTTAATCTCCTCTCCGGCTATAGTCTTCAGCGGTCCACTTCTTCTTTCTTTGCTTTCTTCCTATTTATATGGCTGTAAAACCTTTTACTATTGCTTTTAATTCCCCTCACTAGGTCCAACTCTACACGGCCTTTGGCCTTTCTCACTCTATCTCTACATTCTCTGACTTCACTAAGGTAAGTTTCCTTACTGATCCCTCCCCTCTTCCACTCTTTGTACGCTTTCTGTTTTTTCCTAATCGCCCCTTTGAGTCGGTCGCTCATCCAGCTCGGTCTAAATCTCTTGCTTAGTAATCTTTTTCCCTTTTTGGGGATACAGGCCTCTGACAGCTCATGCATCTTTAACTTAAAGTAATCCCAGGCTTCTTCTGCCTTTAGATCCCTTAATACGTTTGCCCAATCCACTTCCCTTACCAGTCCCCTTAATTTGTTAAAATTGGCCTTTTTAAAATTATAAACCCTAGTCTTTGACTTAATTCTGTTACTCCTTCCATTTAGTTTAAACTGAATTAGCTCATGATCACTGGAGCCCAAGTTGTCCCCCACTACCACTTCCTCAATGAGGTCCTCACTACTTACCAGAATCAAATCTAAAATGGCCTCCCCCTTCGTCGGTTCAGATACCACTTGATGAAGGAATTGATCAGCAAGCACATCTAGGAACATCTGAGCCCTATTATTGCTACTAGCGTTTGTTCCCCAATCTATATCCGGGAAGTTAAAGTCCCCCATAATTACACAGTTTCTATTAGTATTTACTTCCCTTAATACATTAAATAGTTCCTTATCCATATCCTGGGTCGATCCCGGCGGTCTATAGCACACCCCAAGCACTATCCCCGAAGAGGCTCTAGTAGTCCTTTTACCCAGTGTGAGTATTGCCCAGACGGACTCCGTGTTATCTATTCCATCCACTATTATTTCTTTACAGCTGTACAGTGCTGCAAGGAGCTCAAGTGGCAATTCCTTCTCTGGGGGGATTGCATGAGCAGGGCTCTGAGGAGGAGGATCTACATGCCAAAGAATCTTTAAGCCCTCTGGTTGGGGACCCAGGATACTTAGCACTCAAGCACAGACCCAGTGGCCACTGCTGGCCAAAAGAATCCAACCCTGAGCACATGTGGGGCTTGCATGTTGGAAGAGGCATACTATGGACAATGTAGCTTGAAGAGCCCCAGTTACTGTAGGGTTAGCGACTATTTCATCTTCAGGCACCTCCAGTAGCTTTAAATTCTGTGGCTTGGTCAACAGTCAATTTTAATTCCATTTAAATACAATACAAATAATTTAGTTGTTTAATAGTGGTGAACTTGGACTGTCCAAGGACTGCCCCGAGGAGCTCCCAACAAACTGTATTGTATATAAGCATCTTCTGTACAAGCCATATGCCGGGATGTTTGTCTGAGCCAATAACTAACATTATATGCTCATTAGAAATACACATAAAGGAAAGCTGGCCCATTGGTTAGTACTGTAGCCTGGGACCCAGGAGATCCAAGCCCCTCTTCCTCTGTGACTTTGGGTGACCTAATCTCCGTTCCCCACCCGTACAATGGAGATTGCTTGACCTCACAGGGGTGTTGCGAGGATAAATACATTAATGATTGTAAGGCGCTCAGATGCTACAATTATGGGGACAGTGGATCAAGATGATCAAAACACACGCTGATGCTCTGGGCTAGCTCACTCTTCATGCCCCATTCCTAGGGTTGTGAGGAGAAGTTCTGCATGGAGATGGCATGTACAATATGCCCATGGATGTGAATGGAATACCAAGTAGTCCATATCGGGTGTGACCCTGCAGCCAATGGCAGAGCTCCCAATGATATCCGTTGGGGATGGGATTGGGTTGCTAACACACACACACTTTACATCAGATATTAGTTATTTGCTGAATGCCATTTGCCTGCTCAGTGTTGTATAATAGGAAGAGGAGACACAATTCCCTGCAGTCTAGTGAGGACACATGGCACTGTCCAGACACATAATACACCAGGGGTGAAATCCTGACCCCACTGAAGTCAGTGATAAAATTCCAAATGACACCAATGGATCAGGATTTCACTCCCAGAGATTGGTGTCCAATTTCAGTGTAGTGCTGGCCTCTTTCTCCTTCTGTCTTAGGCCTACCAGCTCCCCTGGGCCTTCTCTTGATGTTCCACCTCCCCCAGTAGCATGAAACACAAACCTGGACCCGAAAGGCATGCGTTTCATGGCCCTATACTTCACAAGCCAAGTTTCCCCCTCTGTTTTGCTGGTTATTTAATGCAGCTGGCCTCAGTCTGTGGGTGTTAATGAAGTTGATTTGCATTGTTTATCTCTGTGGCAAGGGCCATCAAGGATGCTTCACTGTCCATCCCTCAATCCGTTGTACTGTCAGCGTTCCCAGACTAATAGGCATTCCATCGAAAGGATGAGGTATAGAGAAGCATACAACTACTGTCCACTGTTAAATCCACCAGCCCCAAAGGGCAGCCATGCCATTATTTAGCAGTAACGATTGCTAACATTTCATTCTGTCATCAACATCCTCCACCCTGACACTTTCCCATACTGGCTAGATATATGCACAGAGCACTTCTGATCTGGGGGGCAAACCCCGTGGGATTCTGCATTGACATGTCATAGGGTGACCAGTAGCACGTATGATAAATTGGGACAGGGGGTGGAGGGTAATAGGAGCCCATATAAAAAAATCCCCAAATATCGGGACTGTCCCTATAAAATCGGGACTTCTGGTCACCTAACATGTCATAGCCTTGGGCAACTCTCTGGCCTGCGCAATTGGCTGGTGTGATCCCCCAGTTCAATGCTTTCATTTCGTAGCCTAGACGTGGCCACCGAGTAGGAATGATGCCATGTTGGGATGGCCCTGTCCAGATGCAGTGTTGCCTAACTGTATCTACATAGCATTGAGGGAGGGAAAGGGGCGGAGTGCATCTTCCAGAAGGGACCAACCCAGGCCATAGTGCTGGAACAGAGCACCAGATGTGCTGGAAGGGGAAGAATAACAGAGAAAGCAGCTGGAGAAGACTATAAAAGACCAAAGGAGGCGTAAGAAGATGGAGCAGTAAATCCCCCTCCCTGTTTTGAGGGTGGCAACAGGTGACAGTGGGGATCCGGGAGAGCTTTGATGGGAAAGAGTTGCTGACTCAGAAGTTAGAAATGGAAATGGTTCATAGTGGGGTTGTTTAGCTCACCCCTGCAGTGGTCAATGCATGATTGTTCTACTGAAGATTCTCCAGCCCATGGCTGATTAAAGAACTCAAGTATTGAAGTTTCCACCTCCTCCTTTCTAGAGTCAAAGATGGGTCCTTTCTCTTGCTATCCTAAGTGCCTTGGCAATCCACAGTGAAGGCCATTTGGTATAAGAAATAATGTGATGCCGGCGCTGAAAGAAGGGCTAGCACAGATGCAGAGAGAGCTTTACGGGCCGGGACATCAAGGCTTGGAAATTATTCAGGAATAACAAATACGCAGAGATCATTTGCATAAACAAGCAGTGAGAACAATGCATGTTATTTACACGAATGCTCTCTGCCAAGAGGAGCAAACTGCAGCTGAGATAAATCTGCAATGCAAATCAGGCTTATTTGGAACAAGTGTGGCTTGTTTATGAGCTTGCCCAGCGAGACCAGGGGAACATCTATTACATTCCTCTTTTTCCCCCTTCCTCTCTCCTCTACTGTTTTCCTTAAGAGATTAATGGTAACACTTTGTCTTCTAATGTGACGGTAGCTTATGAATTCTCTGTCTCACCCTCATCCTTAAATTATCCACATAATAAAATATGTAGTCAGTGATTTCAGGTCATAATTTGATCTGCTTAGGAAAGAAAGAGCGTGATGGAGGAGGGCTGCCGGCACACTTCACTCTCCTCCATTTGTCTTGATCATCTTTTCCTAATCATCTGTGTGCATGGAGCGACGGAAGTTGCAAGGAGCAGGCTAATCTGTTTTTCCATGCACACACATCAGGGAAGCCCCCGATTCATCTAGTTTTGGACCGAAGGGGTGGTGTCACCAAAGTTTGGATCAAACCAGAAGTACCCCCAGGACATAAGCACTGTCTCTGTCCCCACTTAGCCAGGCCAAGAAGGCCAGCATACCCTAAGAGATCTCATCAGGTTAATGCATTAATTGCCATACATCATTACTAAGCATCATGGAGGGATTTTAAGCCTATGCTTAATTGATCCATGTGTTAATGGAGCTAATTGTAGTGTGGCAAACACCCCTGCCAGGCATAAAACCCTTCTCTGGCACATCATTCAGGATGGCTATGCCAGTGGCCATTGATCTGATGAAGTCATGTTCCAACTTGCAGTTCAGTGGTTGGGTGCTGGGGGAACAGAGGGGGAGGAGTCCTTTGGATTGCTCTTAGCTTTCTCCCTCCATCCCACGCTGTTCAATTCAGCTCTCCTGAAATGTAGTGGCTGCCTTTCTCCTGGGGCTCCAGGAGGGCATCACTTTTGCTTCAAACATAACACACTGGAACTAAAACTTCTGCTTGAAAGCTGCAGACCTTTGCCCAGTGACGTGGAGGAACGTCTCACTAGGCAGGCTACAAGAAAGAATTGGTATGAGTAAGTAAGTAGCATTTGCTATATTAGAAGAGATTCCAAGCTAATAGCATGCCTCCATCACTGACCATTGATAGTTCCTTCACAGGAATGTCTGAACACCCCACAATCTAATGGTGTAATACTACACCAAGGGGAGAGCTTTCTTTCTGACCACAGCTGCTGATCAGTTTCTGCCTTGGAGCATGAGGATGGATATTCCTTGTGGTATTTATCCATCACATGCCAGTAGAAGGCAGTGGTTGGTCCTCTGTACATAAACACTATATCCAAGCAGTAGCATCACAGTGTGTGGTTTTAACTGCAGGGGATCTCGCCTGTCTGCAAATGAACTTTTTCCTGCAGAATTAAAAAAAAAGCCATTTTCTACAGCTTGTTCAGCCTCCCCCTTGTTGTGTTCCCTTTCTCCCGCTCGAATACATGACATATGTGTTTATGTACAGCATTTCAGTGCCCCAGAAGAGACTGTGATGTCACACACATTGGAATGGGAGGTGACTGAGTGACTCAGGGAGAAGTGTGACCCTCTCCATACACTCAGCCTCACATCCTCCCACATACCCTCCTTCTAACATGTATGATGGCCCTGCTGCAAGAGAGCTCTGTAGAGAGGACAATAGTGAGTTAATACATGAGGTGCCAGCGGATGCCACACAAGAGGATTTTGCGTGGTTCCTGGGTTTTATAGGAGCAACATTCCTTGTCTGTGCACTGCAAGCGGCTTCCTCCTGCAGCTCTTTCCACAAAGCTCTTGACAGGCTCCATCCACAGTGAAAACTGCCTGGGGAACTTCTTTAAATACAAGATTACAAGCAGTTTGCTTGGTCAGCGTGGACCACAGGTCCAGTTTCCTCCTCCCAGCCTTTCATCCTTGCAAGATATAAACAACTCCCATTGATGGTCCTGGACAATGGCCGTTAGTCATCTCCTGCAGCTGCAGAACTGTGGCCACACTTTTCAGGGGTGTCTAGTGCCCACTGAGCTGTGTTAGCACCGATCCCTTTTAACCTTCCCCCTGTTAGCCAGGGTGGTCACAGTCACAAAAACAAGTGACTGTACTATTACCCTTACGCCTGCATTTCCAGCTCTCCGCCACCCTGCTCAAAGGCCTTGGGATGGCTTCATTAAAAGTTTCCTAAAAACAGGGATTATTAAAGCTGGGCAGAACACTCGGATATAACTGAGCACCATCAGCACCGCATCCCAGAGACACATGCTGCCAGAACACCTGCCCTGATCCATCACCACCACCAAAACTAACAAACCTGGAACTGTGACCACAAGGGTGGTGATTATTAATTATTGTATTACAGTAGCAGTGAGAGGCCCTGTGGTGTCAGGGGCTGTACAGGCACAGTATAGCCCAGGCCCTGAAAGGCTTATTATTTAAACAGACAAGACAGGTCAAGGGTGGGAGGAGCAAGAGAGGCATCTGCCTGCATTACAGTCAGACACTTGCGGCTGCCCCGTGCCAGCTCAGGCTAAGGGGCTGTTTCATTGCAGTGTAGCTGTTCTGGCCCAGGCTTCAGCCGTACTCTGGGGCCCTCCCACCTCGCAGGGTCCTAGATCTTGGGCTCCAGCCATTCTGCCCCAGACCAAGGGTAGAATAAGGCTGCAATTACAAATGTAAGACTCAGAGTGTGCGGCACCCTGACTACATGGATTCCTACTGAACAGCAGGTGCAGGCTGGGCAGTGGGCACACTGCTAAGGGCATGTCAATGAAGTGCAACCTGCGAGAACAATCGAGGCGTCTTCCCTCCGGAGCCAGGGACATCCTGCAGGTTTGAAATCAGAGCACGGGCCCGGTCGCACTGTGTGTTTGCCATCAGCCTCCAAAAGCAGACTGGCTGAGATCAGCCAACTCCCACTGCGCAGACCCGCAGAGCATCTGTTTCTGTGCTCGGAGCCTGTGTCTCGGCCGTAGTGTTTCCTTGTCAGTCCGAAAGCACCAGCGCGCGTGGGATGGCAGCTGCTGTAGGAATGGGGAAGAAGAGACAGGGCAAAGTCCTGACTGTCCCTCCCCAGATGAACTGGTGAGGGGAGAGAGTGCTGGGTGTCTCTGCTCCCCTCACCCAGCACTCTCATGCGGGAACCAGACACAACACCGCGCTACCACTCCTTAAAGCACCAGTGCATGGGGCTTGTCAGCACACATCGCGGCCCTCTCTGGTCCCAAGGGGGGATGGCCAGTCCTGAAAGAGAGGGCCAATATGTTGGCTCTGGCCACTGGACAATACAACCCCGAGGAAGAGAGCGGCCATATTGACTTTGACCATTGGGCCACACCGCCCCAAAGAAGAGGGTAGTCATATTGGATCTGGCCATTGGGTCACACAGCCCTGAGGGAGAGAGCAACCATATTGACTTTAACCACTAGGGGTGCTCGGGCAAACTTAGTCGTTGGGCTATAGCAACCCTTACATTGCCCCAAAGGGGACAAGACGCACTTGCCCTGTGACACCAATTTTTTCAGTCTTCCCTCATAGGCCATGTTTTCTAGACATGTTTTCTCACTGGCCTCCTGCCTGAATTGGAGTCAGAAGGTGAAACAGGCCCATATTACAATTGGCAGGCTGAGCAGGACTTTTAAAAAAGATGGTTTCAAATAGGAATTGCCAGCCTGGTCTGGCGTCCTCTCTCTGGCGGTGGCCAGCTCCGGATGCTTCAGAGGCAGAACCATGCAGTGGCAGTGAGGGGATAAGCTGCCCCCCAGGAAAGTTCTCTCCTGACCATCTCTTAAAGATGGGTTCCTGCCCTGAACCAGGAGGGTTTCTACCTCTTCCAAAGCTTTTGGTTACATTGGATTAATCCTTATAGTTGTTGTCCCTCTCCTGACAGCAATGTGTCTCCTTAGTTGAGCAGTAGAGGTCGGGGTCTTACAGGTCAGTTTCCCTGTGGAGGAGGGATGAGTGATGTGGCATTCTACCTGTGATTTGCTTCATTTGCACACATACCAGTCCTGGAACAGAGATGCAGGCAGTCCCTTCTCCCAAGAATTTCAGCCCAACCGCTGTGTCTCTGAGAGCAACTCTGCACCGAGAATTGATTCTAATCAGAGTCCAGCCAACTTTCCTGGGGCTCATACAGCTCCTTCCCCTCAGCACCGTGCATAATCAAAACATAACAATGACATAAGCATTTCTTCCATGCCTAAAAGCTTGCTTGCGTGCTCAGAAAAAGAACTTGGAAAATTATGTGTAGCAGCACCACCTGGTGACACCTGCCATGCCATTGATGCATCTTTGGGTATCCTTGTTATCTGTACAAATGTTCAATCCTTTTTTTTATTCAATCCTGCTAAAATCTTGACTTCAATGATATCTTGTGGCATTGAGTTCCACAGGCTAATTATGGAATATTCTCTTTATTTGCTGAATATTGCTAAATTCTCCACATGTGGGTGTCTAAAGGAATAGCCCAATTTTTAGAAATGATGAGCCTGGATTTGGGTGCCTAACTTTAGGCTCCTTTTAAAAGTTTGGTTTGTTATAGTGTTTTAATTGTTTATAGCCCTTTGAAAAATGAAATATTGTCTCTCTGAACACATTTAGACCTATTGCAAGTGCACATGCAGGCTTCTTGTCACAGGGCTGGCCCTGCGAGGGACTCCTCTTGTAGAGTTGCACGTGAGCCCAGGGCTGTCCACAGCCATTTAATACAAATTATAAATGACAACACAGTAGCAGCTAAGATGACCCAACAAAGGTCGGGGCCCGCATTGTGCTAGGCACTGTGCGTACACATAGTCAAAGACTGCTCCTGCTCCAACGAGCTTACAGGTGGGAGGGGAAGAGACTTGCCCAGGATTGCACAGAGTTCAGTGGCTGAGCTAGAAGTAGAATCTGTGTCTCCTGGCTCCCAATCTGTACCCTAGCTACTAAACTAGGCTCATGATTGCAGGGGCGCTAGCACTGGCTTGTGTTTAAAAGGAAGAGGTAGAGAATATCTTGTTTCCAGGGATGAGGGATGGAAGGCAGTAGAGACAAGAATATGGGCTCTACAAAGACAGACAAGAAAACTCAGGGCAAATTTTGGGCTTCTTGACTGTGGCAATATCCCTTAAGGCTATTTATAAATGTCTAGCAGTAGAAATCTATCCATCTCTCTGCCTGCTTGTCTAGCTAGATCTGTTTTTTTTTTTTTTCTTTCTATACTGTTATCAGCAAGCAGTGCTGTCTGGGCAATGCAGCCAGCCACGAGCCATGCATCACGAAAGCAGCAGCAACAACTACATGGGGGGGGGGAGGGGGGAGATTTTTCTATATGCAGTAGAAACTGGTGACCAGGCATCAACTGAAAGGTGAGCTAAGGGTTAACACTGGGAGAAGAGACTGCATTAAGTACACAGGTCCGGACTCTAGCTGAAAGTTGGTGTTAAGTTCCTCGTTCTTTTTGTTGATACAGATTAACACAGCTACCACTCTGACCCCTATAGGTGAACATATGAAAACCAGGAAATAAAGAATTATGGTAAAATGGATTAAGGGGCCTGGGAGTTAGGATTCCAGTAGCATTTTCCCCATCAGATCTGCTAGTGGCTTCCTCTGTGACCTTGGGCATTTTAGTGGCCCTATGTGGACTCCAGTTTGCCTACCTGTAAAATGAGGACTGTAACCCTTAAAAACAAGCGTAAACAATAGGTGCTTTGAGATCTTCTCGTGAAAGGTTCTGTTGAAGTATAT
Organism: Trachemys scripta elegans; assembly: GCF_013100865.1. NCBI lineage: Eukaryota > Metazoa > Chordata > Testudines > Emydidae > Trachemys > Trachemys scripta. The sequence goes on along the minus strand of NC_048305.1, from coordinate 49,876,719 downwards.
TTCATTATAATTGTAGTACACTGAAAAGTTAATGTGATATAGGCGTGCTGTAGGTGAAGGCATATCAGACTGTATCTAAAGGTATAGATATAAATACAGTAGATGGCAAAGAGGAAGAATAGATCTTGTAGTGAAAGCTTTGGAATGGGAATCAGGAATCTGGGTTTAATTCCTGGTTCCACCACAGAGTCCTTGAGAGACCACGAGCAAGGCACTAAATCTCACTGCCTCCGTTTCCCATCTGTACACTGGAGACAATAATTAGAGCTGGGTGTGAAGTGGTTTTCCTAGCTTGTAAAAATTTTCAAGATATCAAAAACAATTCCCATAGCAAATTGGGACAAAAAGTCAAATTAAAAGAACAAAAACAAAAAACCATTCCCAACAGAAAAAAAAAGTTCCGTTTCTGATCAGTCGAAACATTTTGTTTCAATTTTGACTATTTAATTTTTTTTACTATAATTAGCTTACATTTCTAAACGAAGTTTTGAACCAAAAAATTGGAATTTTTCATTTAGAAAATGTTTAAACAATTTTTTTCAACAATTTCAAAGCTTTTTTTAATCAAAAAATTCATTGAAACTGACCCTTTTTCCTGTGATAAGTTTTGGTTTTGGTAAACTGGCATTTTCCAACCAAAAAAAAACATTTTGCTGGAGAAAAAAATCCTAACTTGCTCTATTAATAATCCTTCCTTTGTCTGTCTTGTCTAGTCAGATTAGAAGATGTTTTAAGTAAGTCCCATTCATACAGTGCTAGCTTAGGGTTACCATATTTCAACAAGCAAAAAAGAGGACGGGAGGAGCCCCGCCCTAGCCCCCCCCCCG